>NC_056743.1:1333226306-1333258282 GCF_019279795.1 Protopterus annectens
CCCAGCCTCCTCAAGGGGTCTCTGAGCCCTCTCCTTCCTGGTCTTCCACTCCACTCAGGAGTCTAGCGAATTGGATCCTCAGATGAGGACCTGGACTCAGGAGAAGAATCTTTAGCTTACTCTTCCCAAATCCCATCTCCCTTGGACTAGGTTCATTAGAGGAGGGCTGCATTAGTCTAGATTCCCCTAGAGAACCTCTTCTTTGGGAAAACAATTGCCTGTATGATGAATTATTTTAACTTATTCTCTCCAATGGAGCTCCGGAAGTTTGCACTGTAACTTGTAATGGTCGGAGCCTAAGCTTTTTGATAAAATCAAATTATGTCCTCACATTTCAAATCTTGATATCTATGGAACCATATTAGTTATGAGAGAAGTATAAATGGCAAACTCTTCAGCAGAAACTATTTCTACAGTGGTAGTATTCTTTAGGTTCTAGGTCTTAAATGAATTTTATAAGTCATAGTAAACACAGTAACTGTCACATTTGTAATATTTTATAAACAATGTGTTACAATATCTCTGCAACCATTTAAGTTACACACACTGTCAGCAACATTTTAATCATCTAGCTGATAGCTTTCATTTTAGGCTAAGGAGTCATGTCTGTGTTACTTGGTTGTTGAGATTTAGAAAAATGTGAAAGTTTTATCTATATCCATTAATATCATAAAATCTGTTTACCTGCTCTAGGCAAAGCTCCAATATTAATGCAGTTGAGTTTGCCCATGTGTAAGCTTCAAGATTAAATATTTTAAAACCTTGTACATAGCATATTTTTAGAATTATTGGTCCAAATATGAACAAGCAATATTTGATTCATAGAGGTATCTGCAAGAGTTAACTGCTGATGCACCTGGAGGCTTCACTTAGATGTAATGAGTTAAGGGAGGTTATCCTGAAGTCTCTCTGAATTTCAAAGAAATTTGTGCTCCTATAGATGGAGTCTCCTAAGCCATCTGCTGTTCTTCCTGTTCTGGCTGCCCTTCTGGATACTTTCAAAGCAGCATCTGTAGCCCCTGACACTCAGCCCTCTGCACCCAAGGAGCCCGATAGATTCTATAAAGTACCTGAGAAGTATAAATTTCTTTATAAATGCTCTTTTCTTCTAATTGCCTTTTTTTACAGTCTGTTCTTCCTGTGGCATCATTTTGCAAGGTCCTTAGATTCATTAAATCCACCATTCCCATGCTCCCTCTCATCAAGCTGTATATTTGGAAGCCTCAGTGGTACCTCAGGTCAGTGTGGCTTCAGCATTGCCACCCTCTGGACTTAGTGGTAGATTTCCTTACCTATCTCAAGCTTGAGGTTCAGTGGCGGATTCATCAACTTTCACTCAACGTGAGATTTCTTTTAACGCTCCATTTCTAACTCGGGAGCTCTTTACACATGTCTCCGGTAGTGGGGTGCCTCCTGTGGCCTCTACAAGGTTCACCTTTATGCCTTGTGCTTTGTGCGGGGAGCATACATGCGACATATGATGCCTATAAGAACTAAAGGCTTTGGTATACTGTCCAGATGTTTGGCTGTCCGTGGCAGGAGATCTCTTGGGTTAAAGAATACTGCAACAATGAACAGGACATTTACTGTTATGCTACGATTTTACACAACTGTACTTTCATACTTATGGGGAGTTCATCAAGAATATTTAGGAATGTTGTGTGATTTTTTTTTTTTTTTTTTTTTTGAGTCATATGGGGGGGTACTTTAGAACACTGATCAAACAGCTGATTTAGTGTGTTTTGAATATCGTATTCACACACACACACACACACACACACACACACACACACACACACACACACACACACACACACACACACACACACACACACACACATCCATTCATACATATACCCCAAGAAATGTGCAATCATTTTCTGCATTTTCTTTTGTATTTCTACAAGTTAGCATAAAGCTTTAAGGCTGTAAACTGTTAACAAGGTGCTATATGTTAATACAAGGTTTGATTCCTTTCATCTTTATTTGCTTACTATTTTGACCCTGAGTAACTTAATTAGATAGTACTCTTGGATTGCCTTTGAAAAGGGCTGCTTATGTCCATTTGGTTTTGTCCGTTAACAAATGTATACAATTAAAAAGAAATAAACTATTCTGTGAAAGGTAGACTGACATTGTGATAAGCCCCAGTTTAATAGCATGTTTCACAGTACCACTGCACTGGTTACTGCTTTATTGCAGAATCTCCTGGAAAAAGTATTCTTATTGCAATGCTGTGCATGTGGTCCTTGATGGGTGTGTTAGTGGGTTAGTGAATTGGTTTTATTAGATCCTTTTCAGCCATGGTGAGAAGGGTGGATAAAAGATGTACAAGCAGTTTAGTGTAGTCGGTCAACCAGCATGTTTTTGGGAGGTGAGAAGAACCCGGATTACAGACAGAGTGAAAACCTACATGGACCTAGGGAGATGATGTAAATCTCCACATAAGTACCAGACAGTAGGACTGAATCAGAAGTCATGAAGTTTATGGCAGAGGTCTTGCTACAGAGCCCCTGTTCTTCCTAAGATCCAATCCTCCATTGCAGTATCTTTTTGCCTTTCCCATCTTCATGTTTATGTTGGTCTTTTTACCTCACTGGGTAAGATTTCCAGAAAGTGAAGCTTGTTTTTAATTCAGACCAGAAATGTTATAAACGCTTTGGGGCATTTGATACTGATTTTAATTCAACCCTTAAATGTAGTTTTGCATTTTGTCGAGTCTGACAAAGGTGGTATGAATTTTGCTATGTAGTAAAAGTTATAATAGAAATATAGACCAGACTGTACTTGGTATAAACAAATGCAATTACCTGCAACATTTTATGCACTTTATTTATCAGATATGTTGCAACATTCAACTAACTGTAACTGAATTGACTATTAACGTAGTACTAGTACCTGTTCATACCAAAGCATTAATCAATTACATCCATTGTGATTAATATTAAGGGTTGGGGGACAAAGACGGCTATTCATAAGGAACCCCCCCATCTGGAAACTCTTAAGTACTTTTTCACTGTATTTTGATTGTGTGTGCAATACCAATGTTTTATATCATTACTTAGTACTATTTTGGCTGAGGTTGACTTCCATAGAGCTGTGACTTTGTTTTTCAGTCATTGTATGCTCCCACAATGCTCCTAATGTTTTGTTAACATAATATAGCCAAGATGCAGTAAGTCAGGTTGTTTGTGTTTACTGGAAGTAGTAATGTGAACTGGTGGCTTTGTGCAGAGTTAGTCTGGAAATAGTGACATTGTTTTGTTTCTTTGAATGTTGAGGTTTGTTAACTTTGTATGCAAGCCTTCCACAAGGTTGCTAAATTACAATTTAACATCCCCTTCTGCTGTCTTAGCCCAGTACCTACCTATGAACCTATCTGTCAGAAGGCGTATATTAGCCCAGCCACGTTGTGCGGTATTCACCGCCCCTTTGGTTAGTTCCCTAGGCCCTTAATGTCGCAGCTGGTACCCTTGGCCCCTATCAAGTAGAGCTGTTTGTATGATCCCTGGTGTGAACTTTGTTACCCATCCACTCGTCAAGGTTCCTCTTGAAGAGTGATAGTGAGGAGCTCTGTCTTATGTAGATCGGGACTTTGTTCCATAGCAAGGGAAGTCTTTGCGAAGGGAATCTATCCCTCCAGCAGGTTCTATTCATTGTTGTGCTGAGGTTTATATCCCAAGAGCGTGTAGCTTAAGTAGATTTTGTTTTGCTAAGATGGAGCATGTTCAACAGTTCTGGGTTGGACATTGCTCTGTATGTTAGACAGAGATCGCCTCTGAGAAGGCGGTATGCAACAAAGAAAAGCCTTAATTTTTTCAATCGTGCTGCATAGGGCAACTGTTTGAGGCCAGTAATCCTCTTAGGTACCTCTGTGGTCTCTCCAGCTGCTGGAGATGCCTAGCCAAGTACATTCCAATTGGTGCATTGTACTCGATAATGGGTCTGATGAGGGAAGAGTAGAGGGGCACCACTACATCCTTAGATCTTGATGTGAACCCTTTCGTGATCAGATGGGTCACATAGAAGGATTTTCTAACCACCTTGGCCACATGGTTATCAAAGGAAAGCCGACTGTCTACTTGGGTCCCTAGATCCCTTATTACTTTGTCAGATTTCAGGGGGTTACCTCCTATGTGGTAGTACGCGGGTACTCTGTTTTTTCCGAAGGGGATTACTACGCATTTTTTAGCATTTAGCTTGAGACCATGGCTTTGACACCATGCATCAGTCTCATTAAGGCCCTTCTGGAGGATATCCATGTCAGCCGGAGAATCTATTATAGCACCCAGTTTGCAGTCGTCCGCAAACTGGTCAGCCACAGCCCTTCAGTGCTTGCCTGTACATCTGAGAAGTATATGCCAAACATGAGGGGCCCCAGGACAGAGCCCTGAGGCACACTGCTAGTTACTGGTCTGGATTCTGACATGGATCCCACTACTCTTACTTTGTGGGATCTGTCTGAGAGCCAGTTTGCGATCCATCTTGTGACGTAAGGGTTTATGCCCAGGTTGGTGAGTTTATCAATAATACCTGAATGGGGAATGGTGTCAAATGCTTTAGCAAGGTCAAGGTAAGCCGTGTGTACCTCCTTTCCCTTATCTATAGCCTGAGTAACTGTCTCAAAGAAGTCCATCAGGTTCAGGAGGTATGATCTGCCCTTGACAAAGCCGAACTGTGTGGGATTAAGTGTTTGGAGGTTCCCAATCTCTCCATTTATGAGTTCCATAATGATTTGCTCCATTGCCTTACAGATCTGACTGGTCAGGCTTATTTGTCGGTAGTTCCCAGGGTCGGTTGTGGGCCCACCCTTGTGCAGTGGAACCACCATTGCTGTGCGCCATTCTATGGGCACATATCCTGTCGAGAGGCTGAGACTGAACAGGGTATTAAGATGCAGGGTTAATTCATTTTGGCGCTCGCGTATGAGACAGCCCGGGACACCATCTGGTCCCATGGAGGCAGTGTTTTTAGCTTTAGATAGAGCCTTATTAACTAACGTATCAGTAATAATTGGAGTTACACAATCCCCTGGAATAGTAATAGGCCCTGTAGGTGGTGGTAGTGGTGGGGGATTTGCACTGAATCTATCAGGAAAGATGTTGGCAATGTCAGTGGGGTCAGTGTATTTTGTTCCATTTTGTACTAGCTCAGAACAGACCTGAGCATTGCCATTTAGGTTTATGACGTAACCATAGAAGGCCTTGCGGTTATCCTTGGCAACCTTCTTTTCGAAATTGGCTTTAGCTGACTTGATGAGGGCCCTCAATTTCTTACTAATGCTGATCAGGGATGATTTTTCTACTTGAGATTTGGCCTTTTTTTGTATAAGTCTCCTCCTTTTATTGTATAGTTTGCTTATGGCCGGGGTCCACCAGACTGGTTTCTTCTTGCTTGAGGAAGAAGTCTTGGTTTTATTTGGGATTGCATGGTCCATGGAATCCTGAAGATGTATATAAAGTGCCTTGGTGTAGGATTCTGCATCCTGGATATCATTATCCTTCTGCAAGGGAATAGTGAAGCTTTCCACTTCTGACGTAAGTAGTTGGAAGTTTGCTTTGGAAAGGTGTTTTACAATGGTTTCTTTGACTGGGGGAGGTGGAGGGGTGAGGACGTCCAGGGTTATCAGTTTGTGGTCTGATCTGACCAGAGAGGGAGTGATAACGGGTGTGGTACAATGGGCGCCCATATTTGTGATGACTAAATCCAGTATGTTGTCCCCTCTAGTGGGAGAACATACCAGTTATTCAAGGGCATTTGAATTTATAAATTCTATGAACCGCTGGGCATAGGAGTTAGAACTTTACCCAGACTATACCAAGGTAGTTGAAATCACCCAAAATTATGGTGTTTGGTAGGACCTTTATATTTTCCAATGCCTCGAGGAATGCTGAATGAGCATCTTGGGACATGGTGGACGATCTATAACAGGCTACGACTTGAAATGTGGTTTTGCCTGCTGATAGTTGCGCATGGATGATCTCTGGGGCATCATGCTGCTCCACTAACCTTGCGATGTGGGTATCCTTGATGAATATGGATAACACCTCCGCCCTTTGTACTGTGATCCGGTAACTGAGGCTGGAAGGTATGATATGAATTGTAACCTGGTAGTGCTGCGGTGCTCTCTGGAGCCTTGAACCAGGTTTCCGTCACTGCACAAACATTGATTTTCATCATACTGAGTAGTGCCTCGAGTGCGTGCATTTTGAGGTTGAGACTTCTGGCGTTGAGTAGCATTACCCTTAGTTTTTGGTTACCTGTGCTGGTTACGGTGGTTGGTTTGTCCTTTGAGCCTTGCCTAAAAAGGCACTATGGGGATGGCAAGAGCCTTGGCCAGTATTCAAAAGCCTAGGGGTGACAGGTGCAAACCATCTCTGGCGAAACAGCGAGGCTTGCTATCATGTCATCCCAGGCAGACTGGATCCCCTTAGAATGACACCAGAAGCTTAGCCAGTTGTTGAAATTGATCATTTTGTCTTTGTATTGTGGTATCTTTCTAAGTGAAGGTAGTATGCTACTCAGGGTTAGGGTCATACCAGCTTCGGCTACATGATCAGAGAGCTCCTCAGTGTCTCATGTAGTCCAGGGAGGTACATCTTAGATCATTCACACCAACATGTACAATGACAGCGTCATACTTGTACTTGTTCTGGAGTGACCCAAGTGCCTGTGTTATGTGGCGGATCCTAGCACCTGACAGGCAGCTGACCGTAACCTTCTCCTTGTTCAGCCTGGTGAGTGGAACATCTGTGTGCCTTACTATAGAGTCTCCTATTACTAGCATGTTGGGTATTGTTTTTTGCCTTAGGGGCTGTCGTGAGGCACGCTGCTGAGGTGAATTGTGTTTTCTGGCTTATGTTTGGAGGTGCAGGTTGCTTGCTTGTCTGCTTTGGAGGGCACAGTTTCTTTTTCAGATTGGTACCTAGTGCCTCTGAATATGTTTTTGTGTATTTGTGTATTTTTTGCCGGTGCTTGTTTTGTAGATCCATGTGTGACTGGTGGTGTGATGCTAGTGTGTCTCTTCTCCTCTTGACTGTCTGGTACAGTCATGGGTTGAGAGTGCTTAGCCTCCAGTCTGGCTGTGTATTTGCATCTCTCACAAGTGTTTGTGTCTAGAGGTAAGAGGAGAGGGTTGTCTGTATACATGAGGCAGTTGTGACATTGCTTCAGGATGCCCAATTCCACCAGATGAACTGGAGAGTACACCTGAAGCTAAACTCTGGACATGCTTGGAAAAGTGAGTTTCATTTGTCTTGCGGACAGTCTAGGGTCTTATGCTGTATTATAATAGTGCTGTCTAGGAGATTTGGAAAATAATAGTGCTGTCTAGGAGATTTGGATAAGTGCTGATTTGGGTTATGCAAGTGCTGCAATAAGAGCAGTTGATCTGAAGCACTTGAGTTGAGGCTTGCCTAGTTCTAAGGGAAAATTTGCACCGCAGACTTTGTGGAGCCAGGAATAGTATACCCCAGCTAACCGGCGCTCCCCGATTCTGCTCTGTGCGCAAGACCGCGCAAAGAGAGAGAGAGAGATCAAGGAGTTTGGAATTGACCCAAAATGTCCAATAAAACTACAGTTTCTAGGCAGTAACCACTCCTACAGGGACAGGCAGGCTGCTCAGTGTTAACCACTGCCACTGGTGAACACAGAGACTTCCCTTTAGCCCAGGTAAGCACTGGCCTCCAAGAACAGTTCAGAACAGCAACTCTGTAACTGAACTTTTTTTTTAAATTATAGAAAGTGGGAAAATAGCAAGATTTTTTTGTTTAGGTATCACTGCTGTTAAGCTTGTAGCAGCTCTGCCAAGTTATCCATGTCTGATGCTTGGCACGTTATAGGCCTGGTGAAACAGATTCTAGTATTTTATATTTGCTTTCGTCTTTTGGACATTTTCTACAGTTGCATCAAAAACAGCCTTCACTGGTCAAAAGTAGGTATACTTTACAGTTTTGAATGTTCATAGGTAGGTACTAGGCTGTCTGCCCAATGGCATTTATAAGCCTAGCTGGAATGTGTTGGCTTTCGCCGCCCCCTTAGATTAGTTCCCTGTGCCTCTGTACAGCAGAGCCATTGAAGTGATCCCTGGGATAAACTTTGTTTCCCATCCACTCGTCAAGCCTTCTCTTGAAGAGGGTTAGCAAGGAGCTCTGCCTAATGTAGATTGGAATCTTATTCCAGAGCATGGAAAGTCTCTGGGACAGGAATCTATCCCTCCAGCACGTTCTATTTATTGTTGTGGTGAGGTTTAGATCCCTGGAGCATGTGGCTCGAGGGGATATGGTTTTCTTTAGGTGGAGCATGTCCATCAATTCTGGGTTGGACATGGCCTTGTATGTCAGGCAGAGATCACCTCTGAGCAGGCGGTATGCAACCGAGTACAGCTGGAGTTTCTTCAGTCGAGCTGCATAGGGCATCTGCTTCAGGCCAGTGATCCTCATGGTGAGGTACTTCTGTGGTCTTTCCAGTTGTTGCAGGTGTCTTGTAAGGTACATCTCAAATGGGGCATTGTACTCTCTGATGGGTCTGATGAGTGATGCATAGAGGGGCCCAATGACCTCTTTCAATCTGGATGCAAACCCTTTTGTGATTAGGTGGGCCACATAGAAGGATTTTCTAACCACTTGGGCAATGTGATTATCAAAGGAGAGGTTACTCTCTACTTGGGTCCCCAGATCCCTTATTACATCTTCTATATTTAGGGGGCTACCACCTGTGTGGTAGTTTGTGGGTACTTTGTTTTTTTCCAAAGGAGATGACTATGCACTTTTTGGCATTTAGCTTGAGGCCATGATTTTGACACCAGGTATCTGTCTCAGTGAGACCCTTTTGGAGGATGTCTGTGTCAGCCGGAGAGTCAATTATAGCCCCTAGTTTGCAGTCGTCTGCGAACTTGGTCAGCCATAGTCCTCCTGTGCTTGCCTGTACCTCTGAGAAGTATATGCCGAACAGGAGGGGTCCTAGGACTGAGCCCTGGGGAATGCCACTTGTAACCAGTTTAGAGTCAGACCTAGCTCCCACAACTCTTACTATGTGGGTTCTGTCCGTGAGCCAGTTGGCAACCAATCTCGTGACATAGGGGTTTATGTTCAGGCTGGTGAGCTTGTCTATAATACCTGAGTGGAGAATGGTGTCGAAGGCCTTTGCGAGGTCTAGGTAGGCTGTGTGGACCACCTTTCCTTCGTCTATAGCCTTGGTAACTGTCTCAAAGAAGTCCACCAGGTTTAGGAGGCCTGATCTGCCCTTAACAAAGCCGAACTGGGTAGGGTCCAGTGTTTGGAGGTTTCCAATGTCTCTGTTAATGAGATCCATGATGATGCACTCCATAGCTTTGCAGACCAAGCTAGTCAGGCTTATAGGGTGATGGTTCCTGGGGTCTGTTGTGGCTCCACCTTTGTGGAGTGGAATAACCGTTGCTGTGTGCCACTCTATGGGCATGTAGCCTGTGGAGAGGCTGAGTTTAAACAGTATGTTTAGGTGAGGGGTTAGTCCATCTTTGAGCTCATGTAGGACGCAGCCTGGGACACCGTCCGGTCCCATTGATGCTGTGTTTTTGGCTTTGGAGAGGGCTGCAAGGATGTTGGCTATATCGGTCGGTTCAGTGTATTTTGTGCCATTCTGCACGAACTCCAAGCAGATCTGATAATTGCCACTTAGATTCTTGACATAGCTAAAGAATGCTTTGTGGTTATCTTTGGAGTCCATGGGAAGTTTTCTTTTGAAGCTAGCCTTGGATGATTTTATGAGGGAACATAGTTTCTTGCTGATACTGATCAGGGATGTCTTTTCTTTGGATTTTACTCTTTTCTGTACTAGTTTCCTCCTCCTATTGTATAGTTTGTTTATGGCTGGGGTCCACCAGACTGGTTTCCTTTTCTTGGAGGAGTGAGTCTTGGTTTTGTTTGGGATAGCACAATCCATGCATTCTTGTACGTTCCTGTAGAGTGCATTAGTAAAGGATTTTGCAGCTTGAACTGCATTCTCCATTAGCATGGGGGCTTTGAAGCTTTCCACCTCGGTTTTAAGTAACGTGAAGTTTGCTTTTGAAAAGTTTTTCATGGTGGTTTCTTTGACCGGGGGTGGTGGCAGAATGTGGATATCCAGAGTGATTAGTTTATGGTCAGATCGGTGTGGAACACTGGTATCCCATGTTGGTGATGACCATGTCAAATATGTTGTCACCTCTGGTGGAGGTGTTGACCAGTTGATCCAGGGCGTTTAAGTTTATTAATTCTAGGAAATGTTGGGCAAGGGAGTTTCTACTTGAGTAGTTCTCCCAGTTAATGTTTGGGTAATTGAAATCACCCAATGTCAGGGTGTTTGGTTGGTCCTTTGTTTCCAAGAATGCAGAGTGGGGGTCCTAGGACATGGGTGATCTGTCGCAAGCTATAATTTGAATAGCTATAATTTGAATAGCAGTTTTGCCCATTGTTAGTTGCATGTGGATGATCTCTGAAGCATCGTGCTGTGCCACTAACCTGGAGGTGTGGGTATCCTTGATGAATATGGATACTCCCCCACCTTTTGTATTTCGGTCTGGGTTTTGTGGCCGAAATGTATGGTATGAGTTATAGCCTGGTAGTGCTGGGGTGCTCTCTGGAACCTTAAACCAGGTTTCTGCACATATATCAGTTTTCTCCATACTGAGGAGTGACTTGAGTGCGTTTATTTTGAGGTTTAGACTTCTGGCATTGAGTAGTGTTATCCTCAGTTTTGTGTTACTTGTGCTATTTATGGCGGTGGGTTTGTCTTGAGCCTTGCCTAAAAAAGGCACTATGGGAGTGGCAAGAGCATTGGCCAGTATTCAAAAGCCTAAGGGTGACAGGTGCAAGCTGTCTCTAGCGAAGCAGCATGGCTTGTCGAGCATGTCATCCCAGGTGATGGACACTAGATCCCCTTTGAATGACACCAGAAGCTTAGCCAATATTCAAAAGCCTAAGGGTGACAGGTGCAAGCTGTCTCTAGCGAAGCAGCATGGCTTGTCGAGCATGTCATCCCAGGCTGATGGACACTAGATCCCCTTTGAATGACGCCAGAAGCTTAGCCAATTGTTGAAATTGATAATCTTTTTCTCTGTACTGTGGTATCATTCTTGGTGAGGGCAGGATGCTACTCAGGGTCAGGGTCATACCAGCCTGGGCTACGTGATCAGAGAGCTCCTCCATGTCTCTCCATGTAGTCCAGGGAGGTATGGCTCAGGCCATTCACACCAATATGGATAATGACAGAGTTATATTTGTACTTGTTCTGGAGTGACCTGAGTGCTTGTGTTATGTGGCGGATCCTGTCACCCGACAGACAGCTAACAGTAATCTTCTCCTTGTTCAGCCTAGTGAGTGGGACGTTAGTGTGCCTGACTATAGAGTCACCTGTTACTAGTGTGTTGGGTATTTTATTTTGCCTTAAGGGCTGTGATTGTGTGGCACACTGGTTTTGTGAAGTATGTGTTTCATGGTCTGTGTTGGGGGGTGGAGGTTGCTTGGATGTCTGCTTTGGAGGTCTCTGTTGCTTTTGCAGATTTTTATTTAGAGCCTCCGAGTATGTTTTTGTGTATTTGTGTATTTTTTGCCAGTGCTGGTTTCATAGGTCTGTGTGAGACTGGTGGCGTGATGCAGTTACTTCCCTTCTCCTCTTGACTGTTTGGTCCATTCTTGGGTTGAGAGATCTTAGCCTCCAGTTTGGCTGTATAATTGCATCTCTCGCATGTGTTAGTATTTGGTGGAAGGAGAGGGTTGTCTGTGTACATGAGGCAATTGTAACATTGCCTCAAAATGCCCAGATTCACCAGTTGGACCGGAGAGTACACCTGAAACTGCCCTTTGGACATGCCTGAATAGATACAGTAAAGTGTTTTACTGATTGGCTGGTGAGGTCGAATAGAGAGCCTTGTCTTTCTCTACAGTATAGGTGGTTCTAGTGCTAAGGTTTATTTGTACTTGCTATGAGTTTTGAGCAAGTGCCGATATGAGAAGTGAATGGGTTTGAGTGCTTAAGTTGAAAGTTTGTCTAGGTCCAAGGGAAAAATTGAAGAATAGACTTTGTGGAGCCAGGAATAGTTATACACTAACCAAGCGGTGCTGCCTGGTGCGCAAAAACACGCAAATGTGGGTTTTATAGCAGGGAAATGAAAGATAAAAATTAGTCCAAAATGGCCAGTAAACTACTAATTTCTTGGATGAAACCACTCCTCCAGGGACAGATAGGCTATTCAAAGCTCCCTCTCTCACAGTGAACAGAGAAACTTCCTTCTATTCAAGTAAGGTATGGGCAAACACAGAAACTTGTAGCACAGCCCTGAATTCAGCACTAACCCTGAAAACTGGACTATACTAGCTTAGAAAGGCAGGAAAACAAGTTTTTTTTTGTTTGTATCTGCTTTATTTTCTGAAAAAAAAAAAAAAACACGTTAAATGCACAGAAATGGTTATCGCACTCGAGTGTGTAGCCTAAGGTAATTTAAACACAAAAACAACTTTAAAGTATAGGCAGTAAAATAAGTACAGTATGTAGCTGAAATAAGCTTTTTAAATCACAGAAACTCTAGAAAATCGGCGTTTTAGGCGGAATTAGCTAAAGACGGCAATAAAATGCAGAAAAATGATACTTAACCACTCCAAAGTCTCTCTCTCATCTCTCTGCTGCTGTAGAACTCTGCAGGGCACCAGGCAGGAGCTTGCTGAGCTGTATACTAGAATGTGATCCCATCTCTTCATATATAGATTTTTTTCCACACCGTACTTTCTGGAGAATAGCCCCCCTACACCTGATAAAGCAATTTACTTTCACTGACCTCTGCAAGATGCTGTCTCAGGATGTGCATCTTTGGCCAGTGACTATGATTAAAAAATGCAGGGGCATAGTTGCCCATGTCTTACTGTTTGAGAAAAAGCCCTTCAGAAAGAATGCAATATTTAAA
Source organism: Protopterus annectens (assembly GCF_019279795.1). Taxonomy (NCBI): domain Eukaryota; kingdom Metazoa; phylum Chordata; order Ceratodontiformes; family Protopteridae; genus Protopterus; species Protopterus annectens. The sequence goes on from NC_056743.1 coordinate 1,333,239,223, forward strand.
AAGGGTTGATGGGGACTGATGAAATTTTGATCTCTGGCAAGAAAAAAACACAAACAAGGAAATAACTTTTTTTTGGGGGGGGGCACTTAACTGCACCTAGGTAAAATTTTGTAGAACAAAACACATGAGATGAAGGTAACTACTCTTGTGCTTAACTGTAATATCTTTTTCCAGCTCCGTGCATTGAAGGTTATCAGTATTTATGTTACTAAGTTGGAATTGGTGGAAGTAGGCCAACAAACTTGTAGTCCATGACCTGGTGGAATCATGAGGTAGGTTAATATAGGTCTTAGCTGGAATGGTGTAGTGTAAGATGGTTGGGCTGGTGCAGTGGCTCTGTCACTCTAAATTGTAACAATAAGTTGCATTTTATAAACACTTGTTCATCTCATTACTATGGGGCTCTAAGTCACTTGTTTGACAGCATAGTAGTGCTCAAGAGACTGTATTACATGTAGATTAAGGGTGGAGGAGGGGATAAACCAATTCCAAATGCTTGTGACAAGAAGTTTAGGGGGTGATAGGGAGTTCTAGTCACAACCAGTGGTTCCAGTTAATGACAGCCTGTGTCTGTGAGGCACATCTAGGTCTCCATTCACTGAAAGGACAATATTTTAGGGGATAGGGACTGAAATTATAGTTGGCTTCTCTGTTTCCACCAATCCCCAACAGGTCTGTTCCCTTTCCACTCCGAGCCACTAATAGGAAAATAATGCTGTGATGGTCTGATGATGACAGCACACTAATTACTGATAGGTGGTCAGGCTAGCAGGGCTAGCAAAGCCGTCATGAGATGACCTTTATTAATTTTTGAATGAAGAGGATGCTTGAAGGCAGTGGACAGACAGAGGAGGGGCTAGGAAAGGAGGAGTCCTGTGATTCTTTTACTGTGCTACTCAGTCATTGGTGTGCTGTGCTGACGGTTAAGCAAAGCGGGGTCCAGCGGTCATTGCTAAGCTGGATAGGTGAGCAGAGCTTGGGTTGCTTTCAAGGCATAGAGGAATGGTGTTTCCAATGGGAGTTAGAATTGGGACTCTGAGAGGGATGAGGCGGTGATAGTTGATGGTAGAGATTCAGTGAGTGGTCTGTTTGCATTTTTTGACAGTCTTGTCTTGCAAGTTAATCCTCAGTAGCAAGGTCTAAAAATCTTTCACCTCTGCTCGGTCAGTGTGAGGTAGCTGTAAGTAGATGTCCTTCAAGGATGCACCTGCAGTCATAACATATGGTTTGTCCTGCCTCAGGCAGCCCTTCGGTCGGCCGGATTCCAAAGTTTGGGTCTGGCCTCGGCTGATGTCGCATCTTCCCCGACGTCAGAGCTGCTGGGGTATAAAGGCATCAGCCGACGCCATTTTCCTCCGTCTTTCTTGCCGCGCGGTGCCCGAAGCAGAAGCTGTTCGCAAGTGCCGGTCGGTCAGATCCAGAGATTCAGCTACCGAAGACTTCTAAAAAGCTAAGTACCCCATTGGGGACTCTTTCTTGCCTCAGCCGATGTCAGACAAAGTAAATAATTGTTTAACTTGTGGGAAACAAATACCTCGTAAGGATTTCCATTCCTACTGCCTTCCTTGCTTAAGCCCAGACCACGACGTATCAGCTTGTTTAGCCTGTGCCTCCTTCAACCGACGGACTCTTAGACATCGGTCGGAGTTTGCAGAAGAGTTTTTTGGATCCGCTTTTGCATATAAAATGCCGTCGGAGACTCCGACTACACATTTAGCCAAAAAACGCAAGGAAAAGGACCGACACTCGCGGCCCGCGGTTAAGGCTGAAACCACGGTTAGGCCTACAGCGAGTGTCTCAGTTTCGGCTGAAACCGAAGCCTCGGTTCTACCTTCTGCCGAAATCATACCTCCGACAACCGAGGCCACTGAGGCCCCGGCCGAGTCGGCTACAGAAATCCCTACCGAAGAAGCAAGCGCACAAGAATTGTCCGACACCATTCCTTTGGACATTTCCACTCCTGCACGTGGGGCAGCTAGGCCCCCTGCTTCTATGTCTATTAAGGCTTTCTCCAGGGCTAAAGCAGCTAAAATTACAAAAGCTTTACCTGCAAAATCAACTTCTCAGAGACCTTCCTCTAGTTCCCTGATTCTCAGTCTTGCTGAGGACCTTATATCTCTGATTAGGGGTTCCCAACCTCACCCAGACAGGGCCTCCCAACCTCCTCCTGACAAAAGGCCCAGGACTGAACCCCCTGAACCTCTCTCCTCTGACTACTTCTCGGATGGATCTGATTTGTCAGACCATCAGGAAGGGCCATACTCACCTTATGAGGATTCAGATGCAGAAGACTCTATCCCTTCTGCTTCCCCTCCAGAGGAATTTTCCTTTGGGGAAACTTTACACTCTATGAGGGAACACTTTCAATGGCAGGGTCAGGATTTCTCTGATTCTAGAAAAAGACTTAAGGACTTTCTCACACTTGCCACAGCATAGGCCTTTAGCCATACCACCTGTGCTAACTGTAGTTGATGATGCATATAATGATGTCAGCTCTGCCCCTGATTCACTTCCCCCGGCCCCTGCCAACCATGACAGATACTACAGGGTTCCGGATTCCCACTTCCACTTGTATAAAGCCCATGCTGCAGACCCAGAAACTATTTCTCAGGGCCCGAAAGGTGTTGCAGCTGCCACTGCCAAAAACCCACTACCCTCTGAAAGGGAGTCAAGAGCATTAGAGAGATGGGGAAAAAAGGTTTACACATCTGCTACTCTTTCTGCCAGGGCTTTAAGCTGTCAATTCCATATGATACAGTACCAGGAATATTTGTTAGATCAGCTGAATAAAAAGCTTTCTTCTCCTGAACCTTTAGACCGTAAGGCCCTTCAGGATTTGGTACACAATTCTCAGCAGGTCAGTAATCATTTCTTAAAATGTGGCTATGATGCACTGGAAGCTTCATTTAGATCAGCTATGACTGGGGCAGTAATTCGTAGACATGCCTGGCTAAAAGAGCAATCCTTGCCGGACCATGTCAAGGCTAAACTCCTAGATGCTCCAATGGAGAAACAAAGTTTATTTGGCTCCCCTGCACAGGAGATTCTAAAGAAAGTGGAAGAAAAAGCAAAATCTGTGCAAACAGTTAAGGATTTTCTGCAGGTCCAACCTCCGAGGTTCAGCAGAAACTGGCCTTCAAAGAATTGGTCCTTTCCAGACACCTCCAAAGCACAGAGGGGCAGGAATAGACGCCCAAGAGGCAGAGGTCAATCTAGGGGTGCCTACAGGGGACGACAGTGGCAACCTGCCAACCAGAGAAGTGCTGCCACAGCTGCAACTACAACGACTTCCACAGGACAGACACAATGACTTGGCTCTGGTACCGCCTACCAGGGAACAACTGGAAGCACCCTTGGGCGGAAAGCTAGCCTTATTTTCCGACAACTGGCATTGCATTACAGGAGACAAATGGACTTTACAAACAATAGACAACGGCTACAGGTTTCACTTCCACACTCTACCAAAAAAGAGAGGAATGCCAAACCTTCCACCAAGCCAAAAAACAGAGGCTCAAAAACAAATCAACAACTTACTAAGGATGAGAGCTATAGAAAAGGTACCACCTATGGAACAAGGCCAAGGATTTTACTCCAGACTATTCCTTGTACCAAGAAAAGAAAATCAATGGAGACCTATTCTCGACTTGTCCGCACTGAACACATACCTCATTGTTCCAAAATTCAAAATGCTGACCCTCCAGCAACTTCTTCCCATGCTGGGCAAGGAGTCTTGGCTGGTGAGACTAGATCTCAAGGAGGCATACCTGCACATCCCTATACGACCAGATTGCAGAAGACACCTCAGATTTCTTGCAGGATCAGAGCATTATCAATTCTCAGCATTGCCCTTTGGCTTATCTACTGCGCCCAGAGTATTCACGAAATGCCTGGCATCAGTAATTGCTCATTGCAGGCTTCAGGGAATTCAAATTTACCCATACCTGGACGACTGCCTAATACAAGCGGACAACAAGACAAAATTAACAAAAGATTTGGCAAATGTCATACAACTGTTGCAAGCCTTGGGGTACACAGTCAACATTCAAAAGTCAAGGCTAGTACCATCCCAAAGGATAACATTTTTGGGTGCAGAACTGGATACAACAACTCAGATGGCTTTTCTCACAGAAGAAAACAAAGCAACTACCAGTTTATTTCATGACATTAACAACACAAACTCAGCTTACTGCAAGGAAAGTCCTGCAAGCCCTGGGTTACATGGCATCCTGCATAATATTGATCCCGCATGCCAGGCTGCATATGAGAAAGTTGCAATGGTACCTAAGGAATGTATGGTCTCAACACAAGCACAGTCTAGAAGCCCATATTCCAATAATTCCATGCCTGAAAAAAGAATTCCTGTGGTGGGCTCAGGCCTGTCAGATGAACAGAGGATTGCCTTTCCACAAACCACATCCAAGCCAGACCATCACCACGGACGCCTCAGACCTAGGCTGGGGGGCGCACATGGAGGACAAGTGTATACAAGGCCTATGGACCCAAGACCAGCTGAATCTACACATAAATCTAAAGGAGATGCTGGCAGTGAAACATGCAATCCAGGCATTCAGACCATTCCTCCAACAAGGTCACCTGCTGATAAGGACGGACAATACCACAGTCATGTGGTACATCAACAAACAGGGAGGTACACACTCATATCCTCTATGCCGGATGGCAATGGACCTGTGGAATTTGGCCCTGAATCTCAACATTCAACTACAGGCCAGATTTGTACCAGGAAAAGAAAATTCACTAGCAGACACCTTAAGCAGAACTACCACGGATGCTCACGAATGGATGCTGCATCCAGATATCTTCAAAACCATAACAAAGAAATGGGGAATGCCAGAGATAGACCTGTTCGCCGCCCACACAACCACCAATTGAAGAAATTCTGCTCAAGAGCATACCACCCACTTGCCTGGAGGGTGGACTCCCTTTTCTTCAGCTGGAAAAACCTGACAGCATATGCATTTCCACCTCTTCCTTTGATGTACAAAGTCCTACTGAAGATCAGAGAGGAACAGCCAAAGGTAATCCTGATAGCTCCAGACTGGCCAAGGCAACATTGGTACCCGCTACTGAGAAGCATGTCTCGGACACACTCATGGCCTCTACCTCTATGTCCCTTACTTCTAACACAGAACAAATACAAGACCCTGCATCCAAACTTGAAAACACTGCAGCTAGCTGCTTGGAATATTGCATAAAACAAAATAAACCAGATTTATCTCAGAGGGTTAAGGACATTATCCTGGAGGCACGCAGACCCTCCACAAGGAAAACTTATTCAGCCAAATGGAAAAGATACCTCATTTGGAGTGCAGCAAAGGGAGAAAATGTCTCATTGGCAAACATAGCACACATCCTGGAATACTTAGCAGAACTGTTCCACAATGGCCTGTCCTACTCCTCCATTAAGATTCATGCATCAGCAATTTCAGCAGAGTACAACATGGATCCTCCTGTCTTCTCTCATCCTCTACTCAGGCAGTTCTTGAGAGGAATCAAAAATGTAAAGCCTCCAAGGAAACCACCTTTACCTACATGGGATCTCAACTTTGTGCTGGAAAAATTAACACTTCCCCCTTTTGAACCAGCAGCAACAGCAGACTTACAGTTCTTATCTTGGAAAACTGCTACCAGCAGCAACAGCAGACTTACAGTTCTTATCTTGGAAAACTGCTTTCCTGCTAGCAATCACTTCAGCAAGAAGGGTATCTGAGTTACAGGCATTAATGGCAGTACAGCCTTTCCTTATCTTCCATCAGGATAGAGTCTCTGAGAACTAAACCTACTTTTATGCCAAAAGTGGTCTCTAGGGTATCATTGAACCAAGCGATTCATTTACCTACATTCTTCCCCAACCCACAGAACAGGGGGGAAAGACTACTACATACCTTGGATGTGCACAGACAATTACGCTACTATCTGGACAGAACTAAGACCAACAGAAAAACTGACCAGCTTCTGGTAGCATATGCAACAGGAGTGCAAGGAAAAGCAATTTCAAAACAGACAATCTCAAAATGGATAGGAAATTGCATTAGATTTTGCTACTCTTTTTCATGGAAAGACAACTCCTGAAAATATCAGGCCTCACTCCACAAGAGCTACAGCCACCACTACAGCTTTCCTACGAGGAGTGGCTACCAAAGACATTTTAGAAGCTGCTACTTGGAGCTCCGTGCATACATTTGCCAAGCATTATAATCTTCCTTTATACTCCAGATCCCGAGCAGGTTTTGCAACTGCTGTTTTGCAAGGCATCTTAACTACACCATCTTTATCTTAGTGCCTCCTCCCCCAGTTTGGCTATGGTATTCTACCCATATGTTAGGACTGCAGATGCATCCTTGAAGGACATAGTACAGTTTTGTACCTACCATAAATGTAGATGTCCAATAGGTATGCATCTGCAGTCAGGATTACCCACCCTCCTTCCCCTTTGTGGTATTCCTAGGGTACTTACCCCTCTTTTAGCTAGCTGGGGGAATCTATTATGGTGTATTTGTTTGTATGTATATATATATTTTGCTTTATACTGTTTGGAATTATTTGCATTTATCCAAATTTAGCCTTCCTAGAGGGCACCTGGCATCTGGGGCAAGAAACACTGAGGAAAATGGCGTCGGCTGATGCCTTTATACCCCAGCAGCTATGACGTCGGGTGAAGTGCGACATCAGCCAAGGCCAGACCCAGACTTTGGAATCCGGCCGACCGAAGGGCTGCCTGAGGCAGGACAAACCCATATGTTAGTACTGCAGATGCATACCTATCGGACATCTACATTTATGGTAGTTACAAAACTGTACTTTACCTTTCTCCAAGAAACTTGTTTAAGTTAGAGAGTTTCCCCTCCCCCCTTTTCTCCCTTTTCCTCAGAAAGGTTCTTTCCGTTTAAGTTAGCGGTTAACCTTTCTCTCATCTCCTTTCAAAAAAAAAAAAATTTCTTCTATTAATCACTGTTAGTGTTTAGTGATAGTTTTTCTGTAGTTTTGGTGTAGTGGTACTTGTAGTGGGTTGTGGTAACTGTAGTGTGTTAAGTTTTACTGTTTGGTTACTTTAACCTATCTGTGTGTGTTCTTGTCCTTGGTTTTCCCCCAGGATGTCCAAGGATCCAAAACCGTCCGGATTCAAGAAGTGTGACTCATGCTGTCAGAAGATGTCTCTGACAGATGGTCACCCTTCTTGTGTTTATTGTCTGGGCGCTGTGCACCTGCAGGACTCTTGCTCAATCTGCCATGCATCCAAGAGTCCTGCAGGAGCGCAAAAATAAATTGATCCTGAGGGGTATGCTAAAACCCCAAGATTCACCGGCGAAGGCTCAGCCTGTGAAGCCTTTCAGGCCACCTAAACCGTCTGCTCCCAGATGTCCTTCAAGGATGCATCTGCAGTCATAACATATGGGGTTGTCCTGCCTCAGGCAGCCCTTCGGTCGGCCGGATTCCAAAGTCTGGGTCTGGCCTCGGCTGATGTCGCACTTTCTCCGACGTCATAGCTTCTGGGGTATAAAGGCATCAGCCGATGCCATTTTCCCCAGTCTTTCTTGCCGCGCGGTGCCCGAAGCAGAAGCTGTTCGCAAGTGCCGGTCGGTCAGATCCAGAGATTTCAGCTACCGAATACTTCGAAAAAAGCTAAGTACCCCGTTGGGGACTCTTTCTTGCCTCAGCCGATGTCAGACAAAGTAAATAATTGTTTAACTTGTGGGAAACAAATACCTCATAAGGATTTCCATTCTTACTGCCTTCCCTGCTTAGGCCCAGACCATAACGTATCATCTTGTTTAGCCTGTGCCTCCTTCAACCGACGGACTCTTAGACGTCGGTTGGAGTTTGCAGAAGAATTTTTCGGATCCGCTTTTGCATATAAAATGCCATCGGAGACTCCGACTACGCATTTGGCCAAAAACGAGGAAAAGGACCGACACTCGCGGCCCGCGGTTTCGGCTGAAACCACGGCTAGGCCTACCGCGAGTGTCTCGGTTTCGGCTGAAACCGAGCACTCTGTTCTTCCTACGACAGAAACCTTACCTCCGACAACCGAGGCCAGTGAGGCCCCGGCTGAGTCGACTTCAGAAATCCCTACCGAAGCTAGCGCTCAAGATTTGTCCGACACCATTCCATTGGACATTTCTACACCTGCACGTGGGGCAGCTAGGTCCCCAGCTTCTATGTCTATTAAGGCCTTCTCCAGGGCTAAAGCTGCCAAACTTTCAAAAGCTTTACCTGCCAAATCTACTTCTCAGAGGCCTTCCTCAAGTTCCCAGATTCTCAGTCTTGCTGAGGACCTTATATCCTTGATTAGGGGTTCCCAACCTCATCCAGACAGGGCCTCCCAACCTCCACCAGACAAAAGGCCTAGGACTGAACCCTTTGAACCTGTCTCCTCTGATTACTCCACGGATGGATCTGATTTGTCAGACCATCAGGAAGGGGCCTATTCTCCTTACGAGGATTCAGATGCTGAAGATTCTATCCCTTCTGCCTCCCCTCCTGAAGAATTTTCCTTTGGGGAGACCTTGCACTCTGAGGGAACACTTTCAATGGCAGGGTCAGGATTTTTCTGATTCTAGAAAAAGGCTAAGGACTTTTTTTACGTTTGCCCCAGCATAGGCCCTTAGCCATACCACCAGTGCTAACTGTAATTGATAATGTGTATAATGATGTTAGTTCTGCACCTGATTCTCTTCCTCCGGCCCCTGCCAAACCTGACAGATATTACAGGGTCCCGGATTCACACTTCCACCTGTATAAAGCCCATGCTGCAGATCCAGAAACTATTTCACAGGGCCCAAAAGGTGTTGCAGCTGCCACTGCCAAAACTCCCCTACCCTCTGAAAGAGAGTCTAGAGCATTAGAGATGGGGTAAAAAGGTTTATACATCTGCTACTCTTTCTGCCAGGGCTTTAAACTGTCAATTCCATATGATACAGTACCAAGAATATTTGTTTGATCAGCTGAATAAGAAGCTTTCTTCTCCTGAACCTTTAGACCGTAAATCCCTTCAGGATTTGGTACACAACTCTCAGCAGGTCAGTAATCATTTCTTAAAATGTGGCTATGATGCACTGGAGGCTTCATTTAGATCAGCTATGACTGGGGCAGTAATTCGTAGGCATGCCTGGCTAAAAGAGCAATCCCTGCCAGACCATGTCTAGGCTAAGCTCCTAGATGCTACAATGGAGAAACAAAGTTTATTTGGCTCCCCTGCACAGGAGATTCTAAAGAAGGTGTAAGAAAAAGCAAAATCTGTGCAAACAGTAAAGGAATTTCTACAGGTCCAACCTCCGAGGTTCAGCAGAAACTGGCCTTCCAAAAATTGGTCCTTTCCAGACACCTCCAGAGCACAGAGAGGCAGGAATAGACGCCCTCGAGGCAGAGGTCAATCAAAGGGTGCCTATAGGGGCCGTCAGTGGCAGCCTGCCAACCAGAGGAGTACTGCCACAGCTGCAACTACAACCACTAGCACAAGACAGACACAATGACTTGACTCTGATTCTGCCTACCAGGGAACAACTGGAAGCTCCCTTGGGCGGAAAGCTGGCTTTATTCTCAAAAAACTGGCATTGCATTACAAAGGACACATGGACATTGCAAACAATAGACAAAGGATACAGGTTTCACTTCCACACTTTACCAAAAAGGAGCGGAATGCCAAACCTACCACCAAATCAGAAGCCAGAGGCTTTAAGACGAATCAAAAATTTACTTCAGATGAAAGCGATAGAAAGGGTACCACCTATGGAACAAGGCCAAGGATTTTACTCCAGACTATTCCTTGTACCAAGAAAAGAAACCCAATGGAGGCCTATTCTCGACATGTCCACACTGAACACATATCTCATTGTACCAAAATTCAAAATGCTGACCCTACAGCAACTTCTTCCCATGTTGGGCAAGGAGTCTTGGCTGGTAACTCTAGATCTCAAGGAGGCATACCTGCACGTCCCTATTCGACCAGATTGCAGAAGACACCTCAGATTTCTTGCAGGATCAGAGCATTATCGATTCTCAGCATTACCCTTTGGCTTATCTACTGCGCCCAGAGTATTCACGAAATGCCTGGCATCAGTAATTGCACATTGCAGACTTCAGGGAATTCAAATCTACCCATACCTGGACGACTGCCTAATACAAGCGGACAACAAGACAAAATTGATAAAGGATTTGGCCTATGTCATACACCTGCTACAGGCCTTGGGATACACAGTCAACATCCAAAAGTCAAGACTAGTGCCATCCCAAAGGATAACCTTTTTGGGTGCAGATCTGGACACAATAACTCAGATGACTTTTCTCAGAGAAGAAAAACAAAAACAACTTCCAGATTATTTCATGACTTTGACAAGACAAACTCAGCTTACTGCAAGGAAAGTCCTGCAGGCCCTGGGTTTCATGGCATCCTGCATAATCTTGAAATCACATGCCAGGGTGCATATGAGAAAATTACAATGGTACCTAAGGAATGTATGGTCTCAACACAGACACAGTCTAGAAACCATGATACCAATCATTCCATGCCTTCAAAAGGAATTCCTGTGGTGGGCTCAGGCCTGCCAATCCAACAGAGGGTTGCCTTTCAAGAAACCAAAACCAAGGCAGACCATCACCACGGACGCCTCAGACCTAGGATGGGGAGCACACATGGAGGACAAATGTATCCTAGGCCTATGGTCTCAAGGACAGCTAAACTTGCACATAAACCAAAAGGAGATGCTGGCAGTGAAGCATGCAATCGAGGCATTCAAACCATTCCTCCAGCAAGGACATCTGCTGATAAGGACAGACAACACCACAGTCATGTGGTACATAAACAAACAGGGAGGCACGCATTCCTACCCTCTATGCCGGATGGCAATGGAGCTGTGGAACCTAGGCCTGAATCTCAATATCCAGCTGCAGGCCATATTTGTACCAGGAAAAGAGAATTCACTAGCAGACAGCTTAAGCAGGACTACCACGGATGCTCACGAATGGATGCTGCATCCAGACATCTTCAAACTCATAACAAAGAAATGGGGATTGCCAGAGATAGATCTGTTCACTTCCCCTCTCAACCACCAACTGAAGAAATTCTGCTCAAGGACATACCACCCACAAGCCTGGAGGGTGGACTCTCTCTCTTTCAGCTGGAATGCCCTAATAGTGTATGCATTCCCACCTCTCCCATTGATGTACAAGGTTCTTCTGAAGATCAGGGAGGAACAGCCAAAGGTGATACTAATAGCTCCGGACTGGCCAAGACAACACTGGTATCCGCTACTGAAAAGCATGTCTCAGGCGAACTCATGTCCTCTACCCCATGGCCTCTTCTTCTAACGCAGAACGATTTCAAGACCCTGCATCCAAACTTGAAAACTCTGCAACTAACTGCCTGGAAAATTGCTTAAAACCAAACCAAACTGTCTTATCTCAGAGGGTCAAGGACATTATCCTGAGGCTCAGACCCTCCACAAGGAAGGCATACTCAGCTAAATGGAAGAGATTCCTCATTTGGAGCACATCAAAGGGCACAGATGTTACAGTGGCAAACCTAGCACACATCCTAGAATACTTAGCAGAATTGTTCCACAATGGCCTGTCTTACTCTTCCATTAAGATTCATGCTTCAGCAATTTCAGCAGAATACAGTATGGATCCTCCTATCTTCTCTCACCCTCTACTCAGACAATTTCTGAGAGGGATCAAAAATGTTAAACCTCCAAGGAGACCCCCTCTACCTGCATGGGATCTCAATTTTGTGCTGGAAAAATTGACACTACCTCCTTTTGAACCAGCAACATCAGCAGACTTACAGTTTTTATCTTGGAAAACTGCTTTCCTTCTGGCAATCACTTCAGCAAGAAGAGTATCCGAGCTACAGGCATTAATGGCAGTGCAGCCTTTCCTTATTTTTCACCAGGATAGAGTGTCTCTGAGAACCAATCCAACTTTCATGCCAAAGGTGGTATCCAGGGTATCCTTGAACCAAGCCATTCATTTGCCTACGTTCTTCCCTAACCCACAGAACAAAGGAGAGAAACTCTTGCACACCTTGGATAGACACAGACAACTACGCTACTATCTGGACAGAACTAAAACCAGCAGAAAAACTGACCAACTTTTTGTAGCCTATGCAACTGGGGTGCAAGGAAAAGCAATTTCCAAGCAGACAATTTCAAAATGGATAGGAAATTGCATTCGCTTTTGCTACTCTTTTCATGCAAAGACAGCTCCTGAACATATCAGGCCTCATTCCACAAGGGCCACAGCCACCACTACAGCTTTCCTACGGTGGCTACCAAGGACATTTTAGAAGCTGCTACTTGGAGCTCCGTGCATACATTTGCCAAGCATTATAATCTACCTTTATACTCCAGATCCCGAGCAGGCTTTGCAACTGCAGTTTTACAGGGATCTTAACTACACCATCCTTATCTTAGTACCTCCTCCCCCAGTTTGGCTATGGTATTCTACCCATATGTTATGACTGCAGATGCATCCTTGAAGGACATAGTACAGTTTTGTACCTACCATAAATGTAGATGTCCGATAGGTATGCATCTGCAGTCAGGATTACCCACCCTCCTTCCCTCTGTGGTATTCCTAGGGTGCTTACCCCTCTTTCAGCTAGCTGGGGGAATCTGTTATGGTGTATTTGTTTGTTTGTATATATGTATATATTTTTTGCTACTGTTTGGAACATTCAACATTTATCCAAATTTAGCCTTCCTAGAGGGCACCTGGCATCTGGGGCAAGAAACACTGAGGAAAATGGCATCGGCTGATGCCTTTATACCCCAGAAGCTATGACGTCGGGGAAAGTGCGACATCAGCCGAGGCCAGACCCAGACTTTGGAATCCGGCCGACCGAAGGGCTGCCTGAGGCAGGACAACCCATATGTTATGACTGCAGATGCATACCTATCGGACATCTACATTTATGGTAGGTACAAAACTGTACTTTCCGAGCCGTCATTGGGTGAAGCCACACAATCCATCTCGGCTCCAGCTGGAACTGATGTCCCTCCCTCCCAGTCGGCTCCGACACGGTCTTTGGAGCCGGCTGAGAGTCGAAAGAGATCCAGGTCTCCTCCTTTGGAGTCTATACGTTCGGCTCCGAAGTCGCCCCTGCTCCAATCGGAGCGTAGTCATTGATCATCCCACTCTTCTCGGTCCTCTAGACTTTCGGACCATGACTTGGAAAGAGTGGTCAGTAGGCTGTTGAAATTGCAGGCCCTAGCCAAAATGTTGTCCAGCCCCTCCTCATCAGGAGTCTGCTCCGTCGACAGCTGTAGATATTCCTCCTCTAACTCATCCTATGAGCTTGGAGCCGGAGTTCGTTGGGGTTCGAGTCGTGGAACCGTCGGCGCCGATACCCTCACTTTTGGTTCCGTCGTCGGCTCCGATCCCTTCCATGGTACCTTCCCTGGAGGCATCTAGGTGCCGAGACTCCCTCGGCTCCGAGGAGACGAGTGGCATCGGACCCTTGTCCGACCCCACTCTCCCTCTCGGTGCTTCGGCTCAGGTGAGTTCGGCTCCCACATCTGCCTCAGAGCCATCCCCCGCAGTGCGGGGCAGGCTTCTGGTTTCTTCGGAGCCTGAGCCTTCTCTGTGTCTGGTCAGGGACACCTTCGAGGTGATGAGGAGTGTACTGGCCCCTGAGTCAGTTCCACGATCGACCCCATCGGCTTCTCCACCTAGGGTGCCTGCGTCAGCCTCTGCCCCTCTTCCAGACCCCAAGCGTGGGGATCCAGCGCTCCAGGACACCCCTTTGGGTGTATCCTCCTCTTTCGAGGCCTCCCCTGATCATTCAGAGGAGCCACCTCGCAAGAGGAAATGCAAGAGGAAGCATGTTGACTCCCCTGAGTCTGTCGCATTGGATACCGACTTAGAGGAGTCGGAAGGGTCCCCAAGATCCCCCTCTAAAGATGTCTCCTTCTCAGACATCCTTGAGATGCTTAGGCAGAGGGGAAACTGGACTACCCTAAGCCCTTCCGAGGATGAGTTGGTATTCCTGGATGCGTTTGGATCCCGACCTTCCACCTCCTGGGTTTCTCCGCCTTTCGACCCACTGTCGTCTGTCATGGCTCGGAAGGCATGGACGGCTCCAGACACAGTGGAACCGACCCCTAGAAGACCTGCCAAGTTCATTACTGCCCCGCAGGACAAACAGTTCTTGACCAAGGGTGTCCCCGTTGATGCCATGGTGGTAGCAGCGGCCACAAAGAAGGAGTTGGCTGAAACTTCATCTGTCCATCCCCTAACAAGGAGTCCAGGACGATGGACAGATATGGGAAGCGGATGTTCTATTCAGCGATCTTTTCCATGCAGTCCCTGAATTACCTGTGCCACATTACCAGTCTTCAGAGGGATCTCCTGAAAGCGCTTGGAGATACCCTCCAAGATCCATCAGCTGAAGGGGCCCAGGCTAAGGCAGCCTCCCAGCTGGCGACTCTTAATTCAGTGGTAAACTCCTCCATGAGGCTGATTTCATATGCAGCCGATGGTGTGATAGAGCTGCAGGCACAGGCGTGGCCCTAAGGAGGCACGCTTGGATGTGGCTATGTAACTTTGCTGAACCCTTCAGAGTGTCTTTCACCAACACCCCTTTTGATGGTTCCTCTCTCTTTGGATCACAGGTGAAAGATATCCTTACCAGGTGTGAGCAGGAAGGAAAGACTCTCTCTGCTGTAGGAGTCTGTTTTTCCACGCCTTCCAGACCATATCCGAAGGGTCAGAAGAGTGGAAAGATGTGGTTCCGGAAATCCCAAGTAGCCTTGCCGGACACACGTGGTGGATTTCCCTCCAGGGGCAGAGGAAGGAACAATAACAGACGCCACCCTCATGGCAGAGGGTGTCCACAAAACCAGGGCAGCAGAGAACCTTTCTCTGACGAGCCCTTCCAGCATCCCTGAAGGGTTGCCCAGCTGCTCACCTCTGAAGGCAGTCGGGGGAAGATTATCGCTGTAGCCAAGAGCTTGGCAAGACATAATACAAGACAAATGGGTACAGTTCGTCATATCCGGAGGCTACAGAATTCCCTTCGTTCGCACCCCCTTAAGATCAAACAGATGTTCCACCCAATCTAAGGCACCAAGCATTTCAAGAAGTCTCAAAACTGCTAAGAAAAAGGGCCATCCAGCAAGTCCCAGCAGACCAGCAAGGATCCGGAATTTACTCAAGGTTCTTTTTGGTGCCAAAAAGACAGGGGACTGGGGACTGGATACCCATTTTGGATCTCAGCAGACTAAACAAGTCTGTACAAAGAACGAAGTTCCGGATGGTCACGCTTCAGTCCATTTTACCCTTTCTGGGTCAGGACAATTGGATGTGCTCCATAGATCTTCAGGATGCATACTACCACATCAAAATGGACAGACGCTCCCGAAGATGCCTTCGCTGGGAGCCAGCCATTATCAGTTCAGAGCTCTGCCCTTTGGTCTCACCACAGCCCCCAGAGTGTTTACCAAATGTATGGCAGTAGTTACCGCTCACCTGAGACGACAAGGATACCAGGTGTTTCCATATCTCGACGACTGGCTCCTCACTGCTACCACCAGACATCACCTTCTGCGAGCCAGAGACTGCACCATCGACACTTGCTCCAGGCTAGGTATCACAATAAATTTCGAAAAGTCTGCATTGTCGCCCTGCCAGTCTATCACCTTTATAGGCGCAAATTTAAATACCAAAGACATGTTAGCGAGCCTCTCACCAGACAGGGTGTTAGTGATTCGTTAGCATGTCAAGGTTTTATTAGCATGTGAAAGGATTCAAGCCAGGTTTGTCCTTCAAACGCTAGGTCTCATGGCAGCAGCGATCGTACTTGTCCCTCTAGCTCAGTTTCACATGAGGATTCTCCAGTCGCTTCTTTTCACCCAATAGTCCTTCCAGCAACTTCCCATGTCTTACACGATTATGATCACTCAGGCATGCAAGAAGCATCTTGCGTGGTGTTGGGCCTCCACATCAGTGCTCCACGGCAGACCATTTGTTCTCCCCCCTCCAGTGGCTACAGTGACCACGGATGCCTCCCTGATTGGGTGGGGGGGGGCATTATCAGGGCAGAATAGTCCAAGGCACCTGGCAACCTCACGAGTATCATCTGCACATAAATGTCTTGGAGATGAGGGCCGTGCTCTTAGCATTGCAGGCTCTTCAGGACTCTCTTCCTACTGGGACCATTGCAGTTCAAACGGACAGTATGTCCGTAGTGTGGTACATCAACAAGCAGGGCGGAACCATGTCCTACCCCCTATGTCGAGAAGCACTCAGACTCTGGCAGTGGGTGATCTCTTCCCAACAGTTTCTGATTGCAACGCACATCCCTGGGAGGTCCAACGTCATAGCAGACAGAATGAGTAGAGCAATTCTCATGCCTCACGAGTGGTCTCTGAACCAGGTAGTTGCGGACCAAATCTTCCGCAAATGAGGCCAACCTTTCTGCGACCTTTTTGCAACTCCCTTCAACAGCAAGTGCAGCAATTTCTTCTCTCTCCTTCCACTTCCCGGGCATTCTCCCAGAGATGCTCTAGTCCACGATTGGCCCCAGGGACTTCTTTATGCATTCCCTCCTTTCCCACTCATACCGAAGCTAATTCCCTCCTTTCCCCCTCATACCGAAGCTAATTCAGAAAGCTACTGTACTGAGTTGCAAAATGATCCTCATTGCTCCCTACTGGCCTCGACAAATATGGTTTCCGTTCCTGCATCGCTATCTTTTTGAACAACCTTGGACTCTGGACCTAGTTCCAGACCTCCTGATTCATCAATCGGGTGGGCTGCACCAATCCCTGCACTCTCTCCAGCTCACAGCTTGGTTGCTCCACTTCCAACCTTAGCCAGGCACCCAGATATCTCCCCTTCTGTGCGCGAAATCCTTTTGTCATCACACAAGTCTACGACCAGAAAAACTTGCGCTAGTAAGTGGAAACGTTTTTCTTCCTGGGCAGAGTCAAAAAGTATAGACCCCTTTTCAGCCCCCGTACACTCCATTTTGGAATTTCTCGCGGAGCTCTTCCATGCTGGGTCCGCTTCCACTACAATTAAAGTTCAGTTAGCGGCAATTTCAAATTTTCACATTGGCCTGTCTGAAAACAATATCATGTCCCATAAGCTGCGTAAAGCCTTTCTCAAAGGAACCACTCTGCTCAGGCCCCCAGTGAGAGATCCTCCACCACCGTGGGATCTAAATTTGATTTTAGCTTCGCTAATTTTGCCCCCTTTCGAACCTGCAGCTTCTTGTTTACTGAAGTTCTTATCTTGGAAAACACTTTTTCTGGTAGCTATTACTTCAGAAGAGTTTCGGAACTACAGGCTCTTTCTATCTGTCCCCCATATCTCGTGTTCCACAATGACAGGGTTGCTCTTAGGACTAATCCTTCCTTCCTAAGGTCTCTTCAGAGAGTAACTTGAATCAGTCCATAGACCTTCCTGTGTTTTTCCCTAACCACTCCAACAGGGCAATGTATAAGTTGCATCAGTTAGATGTTCACAGGCAACTATGCTTTTATTTACATAGAACCAAACACTTTAGAAAATCAGATCAACTGCCCCTTTCTTATGCAGTAGGAAAACAAGGTCTTCCGGTCTCCAAGGTAACCTTATCCAGGTTGTCTTCTATCATCACATTCATATACCAACTCAGGAATAAAGAATTACCAGTCAAACCAAAAGGTCACTCCACCAGAGCTTTAGCTACTTCGGTGGCTTTTCAGGCTAGGTTGCCCATGGAATCTATTTGTGCTGCGGCTACATGGGCCAACCCACATACTTTCATTTTGCATTACAAGTTGGATTTGGTTTCCAGAAGCAGAGCTGATTTTGGTTCCACTGTTCTGAAGAGTCTTTTCCGATGAGCCACCCAGGATTTTAGGTGCTAGGGACGTTGTCTCAACCAGCAAGAATGAAGGCGAGATAGACAACTTAACATAAAGAAGTTTATGTACCTACCATAAAGTTTCATGTTAGTTGTCTTCTTCTCGCCTTCTTTCTTGCGTCCCACCCTCCATCCCCCTATCCTAGTGGACCAAGAAGAGTTGTTCTTGATTTTGCACTGGCTAAGTCTTCTCTGGCTATTTCCTTCTGCTTAGTAGTCTCTCCAGTAGGATTTATGCATTCTAGGATAGGATTCCTTTATTATTATGTCTGCAGTTGCACTTGCCAAACGAGATCTGGGTATCTAGCGCCAGGCATCATGGGATATAGGGGGGGCCTCTAGCCAGTAAGCAGCTCTCGAGCTTTTGAAGATGGCCGAATCGGAGCCGAGGATTGGCTCTGAACCCAACCAGCAAGAAAGAAGGCGAGAAGAAGACAACTAACATGGAACGTTATGGTAGGTACATAACTTTTTTTTTCAAGTTTCAAACCTGAAGTCTTCTAAAGCTAAGTACCCCGTTGGGGATACTTTTTTCTTGCTCTAACCGATGTCAGAAAAAGTTGGTCTTGCCTGTGCCTCACAGAGATTTTCATTCTTACTGCGACACCTGTTTAGGCCTAGACCACGACATTCCTCGCTGTCAGTTTTGTGCCTTATTCAATGCCTAAAATATTTGTCGTTGGGCAATCTGTGTCGCTGAATTCTTTTGTGCTTGTTCTCCATATTCCGAAATGGCTTCTTTAAGCTATCCGACTAACGATCTTCCGAAAAAGAAAGAGACCGACTGCATAGGTCCAAAACTGCCAACGACGCTTCCTTTAAGCTACTCTCAAGTCCAGCAGTACTGAGGTGCTTTTGCAGCCCCTGATGCCTGCTTCTACAGATTTGCAGGCCTCTACTGAGACCCATTCTGAGTTCGATATGCCGCGAGATGCTTCTTCGATTATAGAACCTGCAGATGACTATACCTTGCATGGGTCCAGAACCGCTGTGCAGACACCAGCTTCTAAGGATGTATTCAGGCCTTCCGATGTTCGTATTAAACAGACTACTTCGGTTTTGACTAAAACTATTGAATTTCTCAGGTCCAGAGTTTGCACTACGCCTAGGAAACAGACGATCAAAGCTCATTCTCAAGCTCCCATGCCTCAGAAACAAATGCTTAGAATGGCTGAAGACCTTATTACTTTAATT